>NC_081408.1:462295567-462325567 GCF_030272615.1 Cryptomeria japonica
ATTGTCTTCGGTAAAAATTACCTTTGCAGAAGAGGTTAGGGCTCTCTTGATTTTATGTTGTTTGCTAGAAAGCTGGAATAGCTTGGTTATGGCTGTAAGTAACTCCGTCTCTGGTAAAAATACTTTGGTATTTGATGATATTGTTGGTGTTATCCTAAGCGAGGAAATGCGAAGGAAAAGCACAGGTGAGACTCCAACATCATCAAGTAGTGTTTTGAATGTGGAGAATAGAGGAAGATCAAAGGAAAGAGGAAAAGGCCCTTGGAATGAGAAGTCACGAGGGAAGTCAAAGAAAGGACGCTCTCAATCTAGAGGAAATAAAGATTGTCGGTACTGCGGAAAGCCTAGTCATCTAAAGAAAGACTGTTGGTCTCGGAAAAACAAAGAAGGAGACAAAAATGAAAATGATAGTAAGGAATCTAATATTGCAACTAATACTTTACAAGATGCTTTAATCTTATGTTTGGATAATGTTAATGATTCCTGGGTAATAGATTCTGGGGCTTCATTTCATGCTACACCCCATAGAAAATATTTTCTAGATTATGTTCAAGGTGATTTTGGACAGGTATATTTGGGTGATGATGAGCCCTGTCAAATTGTTGGAAAAGGAAAGATAAAGATCAAGTTGCAGAATGGAAATGACTAGTTTCTGCAGGAGGTAAGACATGTTCCTAATTTAAGAAAAAATTTAATTTCTGCAGGGCAACTAGGTAGTGAAGGTTGCATAGTTACCTTCTCAGATAGTATTTGGAAGGTCACTAAAGGATCATTAGTAGTAGCTAAAGGTGCGAAGGTAGGCACATTATATCTATGTACTGGTAACACTTACTCTACCCTAGCTGCTACAAATAAAGTTACTGCAGGGACAACAACAATAGATGTTGCAAGAACAGATTCGAGAATGCGGCACCATAGGCTTGGGCACATGAGTGAGAAAGGGATGAAAATCCTTCACTCCAAAAATCTATTGCCAGGACTAAAGAAGATTGATTTAGAGTTCTGTAAAAACTGTGCTTATGGTAAACAGAAAATATTTAGATTTCTCAAGGTTGGGAAAGAGAAGAAGAGTGAGAAGTTAGAGCTTGTGCATTTAGATGTATGGGGATCGGCTCAGGTATCATCTCTTGGTGGCTCTTTTTATTATGTTATTTTTATTGATGACTCAACCAGAAAAACATGGGTATATTTCCTAAAACAAAAATCAGATGTTTTTGAAACTTTTAAGAAATGGAAAGCTTTGGTTGAGAATGAGACAGGAAAAAAGTTGAAGTGTCTCAGATCGGATAATGGAGGTGAGTATTGCAGCAAAGCATTTGAAGATTACTGCTCCTTAAATGGGATTCGAAAGTAGAAGGCAGTTCCAGGAACTCCACAGGAAAATGGTGTGTTAGAGAGAATGAATAGGACTATCATGGAACGCGCGAGGAGCATGAGATTGCATGCTGGATTGCCCTTACATTTTTGGGCAGATGTTGTACATACTGCTATCTATTTGATAAATAGAGGACCTTCAACCCCTTTGGATGGTGGTATTCTAGAGGAGGCATGGACTGGTAAAAGGTAAATTATTCTTTTCTGAAAACCTTTGGTTGTGAAGCTTTTGTCCATATTGATAAAGAAAACAGAACCAAGCTTGATGCTAAATCTCATAAATGTACCTTCATTGGATATGGGATAGATGAATATGCCTATCGGTTATGGGATTTTGAAAATAAGAAAATAATTAGAAGTAGAGATGTTATATTCAATGAGAAGGTTATGTATAAAGAATAGATGCAGGAAAAGAAGCATGAACAGGACAAACAAGAATATGTGGTGTTGGATGAGATTCCTGAAAAAGAAATGCCACAGGTACCTGATGCTCAGCAACAACAAATTGTCCCACAAACTCCTGCAAGTGTTAGACATTCTACGAGGTCAAGTAGACCCCTTGAAAGATTTTCTCCTTCTTTGTATTCTATTTTATTAACTGATTCTAGTGAACCAAAAGAATATGAAGAAGCAATGTAGGTGGATGCCAAACAATAGTGGGAGCTAGGCATGAAAGAGGAGATGGACTCCTTGATGAAAAATAAGACTTGGGACTTAGTCCCTTTACCTGGAGAAAAAAGAGCCTTCCCTGACAAATGGGTTTATCGGCTGAAGGAGGAGGAAGGAGGTCAAAAAAGATATAACACCAGACTTGTGGTAAAAGGTTTTGCACAGAAAAAGGGTATAGATTATGATGAAATATTTTCTCTAGTTGTAAAAATAACTTCAATTAGAATTGTACTTAGTCTTGTGGTTGCAGATGATTTACATCTTGAACAATTAGATGTCAAAACAACTTTTCTCCATGGAGATTTGGAGTAGGAAATTTACATGTTGCAACCACAGGGATATGAGGTCAAAGGTAAGGAGAACTTGGTGTCCAGGTTGAAGAAAAGTTTGTATGGCCTAAAGCAAGCACCCCGACAATGGTATTTAAAATTCGATAGTTTCATGGTTGAAAACGGTTATCATAGATGTCATTCTGATCATTGTGTATATTTTAAGAGATTGGATAATGGCAGTTATATTATCCCGTTGCTTTATGTTGATGACATGCTTGTTGCTGGGTCTAACATGCAACATATAAATGATCTTAAACAGAAATTAGCCAGGTCATTTGCTATGAAAGATTTGGGTGCAGCTAAGCAAATTCTTGGTATGAGGATTACACGGGACGGGAAAAATAGAACCTTGAATTTGTCCCAAAGTGAGTATATAAAGAAGGTGTTGAAAAGATTTAACATGCAGGATGCAAAAGCAATTAGTACACCTTTGGCTAGTCATTCAAAATTGACTAAGGAGATGTGCCCAAAGGCACAGGAAGAGGTAAACAAAATGTCTAACATCTCGTATTCATCAGTTGTTGGTAGTCTGATATATGCAATGGTATGCACAAGGCCAGATATTGCACATGCAGTGGGAGTTGTGAGGAGGTTTATGAGTAATCGGGGTATGGAACATTGGAATGTTGTGAAATGGATTCTTTGGTATTTGAAAGTAACTACTACGAAGGCATTATGTTTCAAAGGATCTAATGCTGTTGTGAGTGGATTTGTTGACTCTAATCTAGTAGGTGATATTGATTCACAGAGGAGTACTACAGGGTATGTTTTTACTATAGGGGGAACTGCAGTCAGTTTGATTTCTAGGCTGCAAAAGGTTGTTGCACTTTCAACCACTGAAGCTGAGTATGTTGTTGCTACAGAAGCCAACAAGGAGATGATTTGGTTACAATGTTTTCTAGAGGAATTGGGTCAGACTCAGGAGGATCGCCCATTGTATACCGATAGCCAGAGTGCCATTCATCTTGCAAAGAACTCTGCTTTTCATTCAAGGACAAAGCACATTCAGCTCAGGTACCACTTCATCCAGACTATTTTGGAGGAGGGTCAGTTATGGCTTGAGAAGATTCACACAAGTGAGAATCCTGTCGATATGTTCACGAAGGCAGTTCCACAGGAGAAGCTAATTTATTCATTATTTTCTATTGGTCTTCTTGGTTGATAATTTTGGAATTTATACCAGTCAACTCCAAGTGTTTTATCCAGCGGATGCTGCAAGTACAACGGTGTCGTCTAGTATTAGTCTCCAAGTGGGAGATTGTTGATATGTGGTGACTGATCAACAAAGTATTGTACACTCAGCATGTATCCTCGCTAGGGTGTAGGGCTGGGCTAGGCCTCGAGAAAGCAGGTGTAGCCCGCTACGGGGGTTCGAGGGCGGCAGCCCCTGAGAAAATTTTTTTTGCCATTTTTTTGTTGATGAAAACCGACATTGTAATAAAACCCTAAAAAGGCCGACTTTGTTTGTTGCCCTAAAAATGCATGTTATAAGTGGTCGGGATGCTTAAGGCATTGTAAGGTTGATGTACTATTTTTGCTGGATAATAAGAAAGATTGGATGGTTGCGTATGGTGGACGTAACCCATTATGGGTGAGCCACGTTAAATCTTTGTGTTATCTATGTCATGTTTTATTTCTTTATCTTTTGTATTTAAATCTGCATATAATTGTTAGTTCATATTTGCTTCGGATCTGCTTGAAACCCTAACACATCATTTGCTGCTAATGAAAGCCTGAGATTATGAGGTTCTTCTTTAAAGTGTGGTCATTTTTCCTCCATGTCCCTAAGTGCAAAACCATCTGAAAGCATTCAAATAATTTCATCTCCACTTCTATTCCATGCATGGAAATCCATAAATTGCGCTAAGCTTTCACACCTAAATAATCATTGCATACATGGAATAATGGGAATACAACGAAAAACCTTGCGAGCCACCTTTTTTGTTAGTTGATCTGTTTGATATCTACTGATATAACATTCTAGGAATTCTATTGCAAATTCATGTTGTTTATGATATATAATATGATCATTGGGAAATGCATCTATTGCTTAATACTCCATTCCAATATCTTTCATAATGGCAGATAAATCTCGGTATGAGCGAGGTAAAATATTTGATGGTGTTTACAAAAATTCACCTATCAATCTATAACAAAAATAATAATTTGTTAATTAATATAACGAACATTAATGGTACATATTTCATCATTTATTTACTAGTGATGAACTAACAATAAAAATAGATGAAAAAAAATGACATATATAACATACCTTAACATCCGTGAGATTGCTATGTTGGATAAACCATTCATAACCTTCAAGTTCACCAACAACAATACAACAAAGAGAAGAGTTGTTTGGGAGCCTTCATAAAGGGGATCGTATGCCTTCTGAAGTACAGGTAAATCATGAACATCATCAAAGTCATCCCAATCATCATCATGATCAGCTGCGCCACTAAATGTGTCATGGATCAATGTATTTGTACCATCATATTCAATTGTGTTTTCTAGCATATGATCATCTTCTTCCATAGGATCATTAACTTCAACTTCGATATTCATAGCTCCATGTTCCTCTGCTTGCAAATCCACATTCTCTGGGCCATGATAATCCATATCATGTGCCTTAGGGCACCCCACCATTATAATAATGATCGACACAAATAAACCATGATCATGATCAAGTGATTTTTTATATATAAAAAAAATCATGTTAAAACGATATAAACATTTACAAAATCAATCAATATAAAGACATATAATTAATAAATTACCAATGGATGATAACAACGCCCCCCTTCAACATGACCATGTTGTCTGCAATGTTTCTCAGTTGTTGTGATTAAAAGTATTCTCGTCTTTAAGCCCTTGCAATTATTGCAAGGACAATAACATTTCCCATCACCCTTTCTTTTCAATCTAGGCCACAATCTAGCAAGTGTTTCTTCATTTTGTTTTGCACTAATATTATCTGACATGATTTTTCTTTACCAAGCTTGAATATTTAGATAAATTATCGAAACAAGGCTTCAATCAGCAAACCCACCCACAAGGCCTTCTTGGCACAATGCCTCATTAGGATTTAACACAAAACATGGCCAACTTCATGGATACAAGGCTTGAACAAAGGTACAACATATTCTTCAAAGGAACAATACTCTTGATCAATAGGACAGTAGGGAACAATGAAACCATGCTTCAAACATGTTTCTTTACACATCCATTCATGATGTCAATGCACCTTGACAAGGACTATGAACTTTGGATTCATAATTTTTCCACATGGATTAGACTCTAGGAATAGAGACATTAAACCTTGTAATGCAACCTTTTCCAATATGCTTTTGCTTTGTAACAACACCCCATCAAGTTTATGAACTTACTGTCAAGGATCAGACTTATAAAATTTTGTATTCTCATTACAATTGTTCACTTTCCACATGGATCACAAGGGGAGTCAAGGTACTTTCATGGATGTCTACATGCACTTGAGGAAAAATTCAAAAGGTCCTTAAGGCCTATAAACAATGGAAGACTCCAAAATTTGGAAGAAGTCAGACTTTTAAAGTTTACAATGAGGACAAACCTAAATAGTCATCATTTGTTCGTCATTATCAGACAACTCCATACAGTAAGTAATAATACATTTGTGATAACAATCATGGTACTTTAAAATGAATACAAAGTGAGAGACAATTGCACTTAAAAAAAGTAATCTTCCAAAATGTAATTGTCACTATTTTTGGGACAGTCTGACAGTAGCCTTCAAATCATAGACTAAAACAACATAAAAATTCCTTGTCAAGTGACTATAGAGGAATGTTTGGATTACTCGTAATAGTATGTCAACCTCAAGTGCCAATTGGAATCATCAAATAGGTTTGTAATTAAACATATTAGAATAGTCAGCTAGGCCATCAAACCATATACCCGTCGACCGACCACAAATTAAGGTGGCGCCAACCATATACCGGTCGTTGGAAATAGGTTGATTTTAAGCGTTCGACGAAATATCATCAGACTAGTGATGAACATTATTGTTCATTGAAATTTCAACGACGTCATGGACCATTTTTAAAAAAAATGAAAATTTCACATTAAATTGAAAGGTACCTGACGAAACAATAAATTAATTCACTTTTCATCAAAAACTTTCATCAGATTTTGACCTCGAATGAGTTAGTGACATGTTTCAATCTATGTTTATGTACAACTACTTCTATTTGGAGTGACACATAATGAGGTTGATTTATAGCATGGTCATCATGTTTAGTGAAGGATATGAAATGAGGAGTGGTAAGGTTCCCACCATGGCCTAAAATTGTGTGGGATCAAGGTCTAGGGATACATTAGTCTCTTATAAATCTTTCTCCAAAATTTCTTCATGGGCAAGTGATAAGCATAAAATCTCTAGGATTGATATATGAGTGTGTGTTTTCTTAAGCTGGTCTAAGACATTATATCGGTTAGTCATGGATGATGGCTTAGGCGGTACTCCTTGAAGAGTCGCTTTTCCTCGATGTGTTGTCACATTGCATTTAGGTTTATTGTTAATGGTAATCACATTTACATAGGAATCACTTTCAGATATATGATTAATAACATAGTTATAAGATTCATTCGTATAATTGACCTTCTCTTTACCTGGTTGTGAGGGATTTCCCTTCACATAATTCAGAAGGGAATCCTTAACTGCCACATGCTCTTCATTGGATTTAAACCCATCAACCAATCTATCTCATTTATCAATCAAGTTTTGTATGGTATTCTTAAATCTCTGATAATCATTTGTTTTGTGACCTTTAATCCTATGAAATTCACAATAATCTTGGTCATTCTACCACACAGGTTTAACATCTGGTTCATAGTCTCTAGCTTCAAGTAACATGATAAGATTATTTGAGATAAGTTTCCTCAAAGAAGTTTTGACTGGTTCACCTAATGGAATGAATTTCCTACTAGGACTATAAGAAGTCTTTGGCTTAGATGCATTATTATTATTTTGACTGGCTATGTTATTTTGAGGGCCTAATAGATTTAAAATGGGTTGTTTTTCTTTAAGAGTTTGTGCATCTACAACACCATCATTGACAATGTTTTTGTTCTTGGTCCAAAATCTAGATTTGTCATTGTTATTACTTAGACCAACGTTGTCTTTGTAATTTTTTATTAGTCCCTTTTCTATCATATCTTTCTCAATCAAAAGACATTTATCAATAAATTTTGTAAAGCTAGATGGACATTGGAGTTGCAATCGATAACTCAATTCTACGTTTAAATTGTGGATGAATACCTCAATTTTGTGTTCTTCTGGTAAATCATAGGGATATTTGCTCACAAGTTGCCCCCACCTTTGTAGAAAAATAGTGAAGGACTCTCCATTTTGTTTCTTGCTATAATGCTATTATAAATATCCAACATAGAAATTTCATGTTCAATGTTGTAAGAGAAGTGTGTGAGGAACTTATCCACTATTTCGTCAAAAGATTTAATCCTTGGTGGTAAATTATAAAACCACTTGATAGCTTGACCACCTAGACTTTTAGGGAATAATCACATTAGATAAGTATCATTATGAGTGACTTCCATACATGTTGCACAAAATTATTTGATGTGATCTCGTGGATCACCCTTCCCCTTGTATTTATCAAACTTTAGAATCTCGAAATTCAGGGGAAATGGAAGCATTACCAAGATTTTGTCAAATTTGTAGGGAGATATGTCCTCAAGTGAGTATTGTTTAGTAGACAATCCCAATTACATTTTAGCAACTTGGGATTGTAACTCTTGCATTTGTTGAACAAGGGTACTCAAAGGATTCACAAGAGAACTTTTTTCCTTTTTACTTTTTTGGGTATTAGCTTGATTGGTACCATCATTCATGTTCGTATTGGTGTTAAAGTTGGTACTATCATTGTTATCAATTCCACTTGTTTCCTTAATCTTGGATAAATCAAAGTTGGATGAGATTTTTACACCTTGATTTTCAAGTTGAAGAAAATAATTCTCCCTATCCTTCTCCATCACTTTTTCCACGAGTTTATGAAACTTAGGATCTTGTGACGCCTCTAGAACACGTTCTTCATCCAAATCATTAGAGGTGTCACTATCACTATCAAACAATGGATTGGAAGTTTGTCCATAAAAAATTAATGGATCATAGTCAACCCCCTTTCTCTTCTTGGAGAATGACATTGTTCATTTGCTTGCTTTTTGACTTCTTGTCTCAACCATATGAGGGTCTCTAGATTTTACAGTGTACGCTGGTATACCAATATTTGTTGTTTTCTTTGGTCCAACAAAAGTTTTATATCAAGGTCCCCAAAGTGCAATGTTGATCTGATTTATAAACATGGATAATCTTGGACTATTAATAAATAGTGATATAAAGGTGAGCGAATATTAGGAGATGATAGATCTCAAGATGGCAATGACTAACTTTGCCAAGATTTTGGTTATAGTTCTTAGATTGGAAGGATGATAAAATCTTGATGATAGAACTAAACCAACCCAAAAAAGTGATACAGATCTCAAAAGCTCTAAAGTATATCTTGGTTTTCCACCTAAAATGGACTTGTGTGTACAAAATGTTTAGGTGTACCTCTGGTTTAAAAATAGACTGAGTATGTGTTTGTCACAATGTAATCTTCTCGAAAATGGGTATCTGAATCAATTTTCTATTTTTCCCTAAAACCTCTGGAAATGCCCTCTGTCACAAATGCGCTAAAGTAAATGTAGTAAATGATTAGGCAAATGTGCTATAATAAATGACAAATGCATAACACTGTGACTCTAGGACACAAATGCGCCAAAGTTTGATTTGTATGCACTATAAAAATGCTTAGATGCACTATACTAGTGAACAAAATTGCTATACTATTTGGTAAATGTGATACTCTGTGTAACAAATCCATTGTTTTGTGTTTAAAAAGTGCTATATTGTATTTAAAATGCACTAATGAAAGTTGCAAAAGCACTAAACTAGGTTGCAAAAGTGCTATTCTGTGTTCTTTTCGTAAATTTTTTTGTGTTTTTCTTCAAAGTTTTTTTGGTTTTTCCCTCTATTTGTCTGATGTTTAGCTAGGATTTTTTTTTTTTGATTTGATAAGATAACACAGTAGACACAACAAAAACAATATTTGTTTGAAAAAGAAAACTAAAAGACATGCACAACCTAAAAATAATGGTTTCACCAAGATTGTATTTGTTGAATCCTCTACAAGAATAAAATACTTCACTTGACCAGATAGATAGAAAATTGACAGCACTGGCTCCCCCTTACACGACACTCACTTCTCGGGCATATCAAGTTTCAAATTTCTAAAAATCTTGAGATTTCCAGAAATTTTCTATCTCAAATCAAGGAGTACATGAGACGCATCTTCGGAATGTGCGTATCACAACTCTTGGGTCAACAAGTAGAAAGGGTAGGCTTCTAATAACAAGAGTTTCTAGTAGGTGCATCCATTTGAGTGGCCATAAATGCGATATTTCGCTCTTTATACAAAGAGGCCTCCCAACCTTTGTGGGTTTTCGCGCACCATTATGGGTACTGAGGGAGAGTGACGTTGGTATGACATAGCAACACCCATCACTTATGAGTTTCCTCACAAGTGCATTTGTTTATAGTGGCTTGGAAGGACTTGCCCTTCACCCCATTGCTACTTGGGTCATTCCCTCTCACTTGTCCTTATGGGCTACTTGGGAGATAGGCCCTCTAATGGGTATTAACAATCCAAAAAGTGAGTTTGGTTTTCTGATCACCTAGTTAAGGGGAGAGCATAATCACATATCACTTTGTGCAAACAAACAAAAACATTGATTTATTGACCACCTAAGTTAATCTATGTGCAACTACTTTAGAAAGACAAAAATGCAATTTTTTTGTTTTTTTTAATGTTGTAAATTAATTGCCTAATTAAACTATATGAAACAAAATATGATCAATTATTGCCTCTTAATTAAACTAGGTTCCTAAATGCAAGCAAAATCCCCTGCAAAACCACCAGTCAGTAGTTTAAGTTTTTTTCAGTCTTTGACGATCGTGTACCTATAGACAACAAATGCGTTAAAAGACTCTATAGATGTGCTAAAGAAGATTACAAATGTGCTACACTATTATACACATGCGCTAATGCTTTTAAAATATGTGCTAAACAAATATGGCAAATGTACTAAAGTATGTGGTAAATGCGCTAAAATATATGATAAATGCACTAAAATATGTGATAAATGCGCAACTCTAAAAAATGAAAGCACTAAACTATGTAATAAATGTGAGATTCTACTAAATTAATGCGCTAAGCTGCAAACTAAATATGTGACTCTCTAGGACAAAACCGCGACTTTGTAGACTTGAAACCTGCACAGACTAGAACAACGAAAATCAATAAAAATAGGGCAAGAGCCCCATAGTGGGTGCCAAAAATGTAACCTGGAAAAATGAAATAACTGCAAGACTAGGTTAAGCTACCACAAACTCTAGAATTTCTATAATAAATTCCAAATGACCAATGAAACAAGAGTAAAAGGCTAATTAGAACAAGTAAACTTAAACCAATAAACCTTCATTGTAGTGTCCCATTGTGTCCTATCATCTTTTGATCTTTCTTTCTAATGTGGTTGCTCTCAGATTGCACTAATTTTTGTTTTCAAGATGAAAAAAGATGAATAGATAGTGGTATTTGAATGCTAAATGCAAGCTATATGGATTAGTGCAATATAATATGCAGCTATATGAACTTATGATAAACCTATGCTAAGCCAAAAGCATACTATTATTGCTAAAATGCTCTATGATTGCTCTAAGATAACCTGATTTCTAGATAACAGCTAGTCTCAAATTGTTGCTAAAATTCATCTTTTATAGAGTTTGCATGAGCAAAATCCTACATGGCAAGGATCGATGGTTGAGAATAAATCTTGACATATAAATGACTATGGATGATTGGTTAGAATGTGAGAGAAGAAGGAGGAAGGTGTTCCTCCTACACATGCAAGATGGAGAAAAAGGTGGGAGAAGAGTCCAAGTGGTAGCATGCTCACCTTGACTAGAGATGAAAACCCAAGAATATAGGATGGTTGGAGATGATCTAGGAAATGTAGGACAAGTGGATATTGACTAGGGTAAGGTGGACAAAACCTCCTCCGAGGATGTAGGAGTAGTGGAGAGAATATAAGAATTAGGAGGATATTTAGATTTCTTCCTCCTCTTGACTAGGACTTAGAAGTTGAGGATTAATATGACAATTTAAATATTAGGAAAATTTAATTTATTTAGCCACATAATGATGAGATGGCAAGATGAGTTGGCTTGATGATGATGTAGAAAATAGAATGATGTGGAGTTAAGAGATTAATTAAATAATTTTGAATTATTTAATCAAGAAAGACTTTTAAAAGAATTATGAAGATAATTAATTAAATAATTAATATTAAATTAATAAATTGACATAGAAGAGTAGGACTTAATGAATCAGATAAATAAAATTTTCAACTCATTTATTTGATAGAAGAATAATCATTAAACAAATGATAAATATTTATTTAATTAATCATAGCCATTTTTATCACATGCTACAATCACCAGAGAAAAATAACAACACAATCATTCAAGGTCGGTCTGACCTGGAATGAGCATATCCTTGAATTTCCATAATAACATGCTACCAAAGCACAAAGATCATGATCCAACTCAACATTATGAATTTAAAGGCATGAATAACAAGCTAACAAAAGATTGTCAATAGATATCGAAAGACTGGAGGAAACCAAAGCATATAGATCTACCAAGTATTGCATAACCGAGTATATTTATGGAGCACAACATCCAGAGTATGAATTTCAAAGAATCAAAATATGAATACAACAATCTCAGACAATGATAATAAGCATATCAATATTGCACCACCATATCTGTATCAAGACATAAATGCAGAGGACTGCAAATCTAAAATAAGTCAAATGACATGAATGACTAGAGCACAAAACCAATTGCCACAACTAATACCAAATATTTAATATCATGTTAAACATGTCCACATACTGACAATACATATTTTAAGAGCAATAAATATATCTTCAATACATCAATAATAACTAGGATCTTCCATCTGTATCATACATACGTATTTTCCATTGTTATGTATCACATCCGGACCAGTCCGGATCACCAGATTTGACATCAATGACAACTAAGACATGTATTTCTAACAATATACCCCCTTGTAATTGATTGAAAAACACTTATACAAAAAGAATCCACCAAATCTCCCCTTTAGATAATTCTTCCATATTTCTCCATATTCTCAAAACTCCAAAATTCTCCAATATTCAATATTTCTCCTTGATACTCAATATTTCTCCCCTTTTGACATCAAGGAAAAAGGGATACACCATAGAGGTATGAGTTAATTACACTTCTAAAAAAATATCTTATACATCTCCTTAAATTTTGGAAAGAAAGTTTTCCAGGAATTCACAACCAAATAGAGACTCAAGCTCAAACTATCATTCTCAACAATCACATCAATTTCTTCTGATAAGGAACCTAGAATAGAGGGGTTCTGCACATACTTCTTAGCTTCAATAAGAATACCAGAGAGATGATCTAACCTTGCTTCAACTATTTCCTTCACCTTCAAGAAAGTATTGACAACATCTTCTTTCTACCTTTGATAAAATATAAGATCTTGCTGCAAATAATTAATCTTCTTTCTCTAAGAACCATCTCCATCATTGAAAATGTCAAATGATTTTCCCATTGAATTCAAGTCAGACTCAATAGAGTTAATCTTAGCTTTAAAGTGTTCAATAGTCGCAAGCCACTAGAGACAATACTTGTACACTTTGCCTGCTTCTACAACATAGTCTCTCATATCCTAATGCTTTCTGATAATCTCTTTTGAGCATAGGCACACTTCTTTTACATAACATTCTGAACTTCAATTTTTTCAACATAGGCCTTAAGAGGATACTTCATGTGATCTTCAAGCAACTCACACAGAACATCTGGCAAGATGTTTGGAAGATTATTTAGAGAAATATTGTTCTAGACCAAGAAATTAACTAGGACTTCCTTAATCACATCCTAATCATAAGAGGGTTGCTTAAGCCATAAATCACCAATTTTCTTCATTCCATCATCTTCCTCAAGCATAATCAAAATATTTTCAACACTACATGGGTCATCTTAATTTATACTACCTTCTTACTTCTCAACTAAGACCACCTTTCCCTTAGTCACTATAGACGGCTTTGGATCATCAAGGGAAATAATCTCTTTCTCTTCTTCACCTTTCTTCTTCTTCATTTGTTTTGAAGAAGACACATCAATTCTCCTCTTTTAAATTCTTTATCTGCTAAACACCCTATATATCTATAAATTTTCTTTCCAACAGAGATATTTGATTTCCATACTACACTCTCCTTCAAAGGTAAAGTCCTTATGAAATAGACATTAAACACGTAAACAAAGAACCAAACCAAAATGGATATCCTTGATCTTTTGTCATGGTAATATTTTATGCTAATTATGTTTGCAATAACTCACACAAATCAGAGTCTTTGCCTTATTTCACCATTTCATGAGCAATGTACACTGTAATTATTGACATTGATCCTTCTCTATTTTTGAAATAAATTTTGTAAGAAATTCCATATGCAACATACCTCACAATAGGGTCAATGATAGTATCAATTCTTAATGCTTGTTGATCACTTGTGACCCTGATTAGGGTTTCGACTTCTCTGTTCTTGACACATCTCTTCATCAGAATGAGTCCATTATCACATAGACTAGAAACAACTAGAATTGCTTCCTTTGAAATTTGATAAGGCCAATCCAACACAATATGACCATCCTCAATACATTCAAAAGACATTTGATCGTATCCTCATCTGCAAACCATGAAAATTCACTCCAAACATCCAAACCCTTATGCCCTAATTCTCTGATTTTTTGCAAATCAACATATGATAAAGACTTACCCAAATTTCTCATGATTATATTCTTCTAGCTGCACATTTTCATTTTTTCAAATAATCTTACTGCTAGATTCTCCTGCAATTGACTTAGAATCCCTTGAGAATGGATGTGAAAAATACCTTTAGTAAAAACTCTGCATGGAGATTCCTTTTTCTCTTTAAGTGCTTTGCTCTCCAAATTCTTCAATGCATGATGCAAGAATGATCGAAATATTAGAAATTTAACATATTCGATGTACCTAGGGTTTCGTCGCCAGAAAATGTCTTGTCATAAAGACATCAATCGAACTTTGTACTTCTGCATACGCAATCCACCAGAGCATATAACAATAACAACACAAGACACCACATGCATCTTTTTCACGAAGGGGGGACAAATAGATTTTTCTTTGAAGCTCCCCATAAACAAAAGCTACGAGATCAATTTTCAGAGGAAGAAGCACCAACACCAGACTTAGGTGCAACAGACTCAACCACTTCTTTCTTTCTCCAAACCATAAAATGCTTCTTCTTAAGATAATTCACATTATTGCATTTTTTAGTAAAATGTCCATACTTGTTGCAATTGTAACACTTAATATTCCTCTATCCTAAATTCACTGAATTTTCTCTAGATCTACAATTTTTAGCTCTATGACTAAATTTATAGCATATGTAACAATAACCTTAAAAGGGCCTATTCATAAGTGATCCATTTACTCCATTTACAAACTGTCTATAGCTTCTATTCATGACTTGATTGCTGCAAATATTAGCCTTGTGTCCAAAACTTCTACATTTAAAGCATTGAATGTTTTGATTTATACCATGCCTGCAATCTACAACTTTATGTCGCAAATAATTGCATTGAAAATAATAGCCACTGAAATATGAGTACCCATCGCATTAGGTTGCCAAACCAGAGGTCTATTTGTAGTAGGTCTGGGATTTCGGACTTTGTTTGGATCTTCAGATTTCTTCTCAACTTCCACTTTTTCCTTCCCTTTACTTTTATCATTATGATTTTAACATTCACCAGAAAAGCCTATTCCTTCCTTGTCCTTGTGACATTTTTGTATTGTTAGAAGTTTATCCAATAATTCACTTCTTTCACTAACTTTTACTTTTGACTTTAGCTTCAATAATTCTTGTTCCAATTTGCCACATGCTTCTGACTTCTGATTAATTGTATCCTTTAATAATTCTTCACTTTCTTTCTTTCTTCAACCTGCAACTTCATGTTCATAATGGTTTTATTCACTTGCTTCAATTCCTTGTTAACTTGTTGATGCCTTTCTTTTAAATTCCAGATCTGATCTCTCAGCTTCTTAACACATTCATTTGCTATCTTAACATTCTCTTTCAAGTCTTCATTTTCGTATTCCACACTTTCAAGATCTTCAAGAGTTGTCTTCAATTCTTCACCCAAATAATATTCTCCTTCCATATCCATGGGAGCCATCTACTCAAGTCAAGATCTCCCTCAAGCGGTTAAGCTAGCAATAAGGGACCAAGATCTGATACTAATTGTTGAATAGACTGGAATATTGAGAGGGGGGTGAATTAGATTCCCAAAATAAATTTCTTTGATATTGAAGCTTAACTTGATCTTAAATAACCTAAACATGAAATGAAATATGAAACAAAAGTGAAATGAAAAACATACACAACCATAAGAGAGACACCAATTTTTTATACATGGAAAACCCAAATGGGAAAAACCATGGAGAGGGTTAACTCTCCAGACAATATAACTAGTTATATGGGATTACAAAATAGGGCTCACTGCCCATATTACAATGAGTCACTATTGGAAAGGCTTCTCACTGCCAACAAGAAAAGAAATGAACTGAGAAAATTATATCTACATATGCATGGAATTAGTTCCTATTAAGCTCAAACAACACACCAATTGCTTGCAGTAGATTCGGTTAAGAAACTCTGCAATTCATCCTCTATCTACTTGCTCCAAACAGCTTATACTCAAAAAATATTGTCATACTAAATTTGTCTTTCTTTTACTCATACAATATCCATTTTCTCACTTTGTCTCTTACCACCTTACTCTTCACTTACTTCATCGGCATCCATTCATCTCTTCCATAAAAAATAATGTGACTATGTATATATATGTGTATCAATAAAAAATATACATCAAATAGGCCTTAATAACATTTTCTAAAATGATTCTTCAATGGTCAAATCACACGCTATTATCACCGGAGCAAAATAACAACACAATCATTCAAGGTTGGCCTGACTCGAAATGAGAATATCCTTGAATTTTCACAATAACACACTACTGTAGTACAAAGATCATGATCCAACTCAACATTATCAGGTTAAAGATATGAATAACAAGCCAACGAAAGATTATCAACTATTATCAAAAGAGTGAAGGAAACTAGAGCATATAGAGCTACCAAGTACTGCATAACCGAGTATATTTCTAGAGCACAACATCCAGAGTATGAATTCAAGAGCACCAAAACATAAATACAACAATCTCAAATAATGACAATAAGCATATCAAAATTGCACTACCATATCTACATCAAGACATAAATGATGAGGAATGCAAATCTGAAATAAGTCAAACTGCATGAATGACTAGAGCACGAAACCAATTGCCACAACCAACTCAAAATCTCTCATATCATGTTAAACATGCCCACATACTAACAATGCATATTTCCAGAGCAATAAATAGATCTGCAATACATCAGTAATAACTAGGATTTGCCATCTACATCATACATACCTATCTTCCACAGTTCTACATCATATCTGGACCGGTCCGGATCACCAGGTTTGACATCAATGACAAATAAGTGATGTATTCCTCACAATAATATGTCTTCATTCCATGAAAACATGTTATATCACCCTCCATTTCATCAAAAACCCACTCACATATGTTCTTATCAGCCATATCAAACCGAGTATATTGTTGGTTTTACTCAAAATGACCCTATTGCAACGATCTATCAACATACTCAATATGCTTACCACCCACCCACCCTTGCTCAACCTTCTTGGCAGCCAATATATGCCCAAAACCAACCCAAGAAGGCTATTTTTCTCCAAATCAGAATGCTTTCTTACAAATTTAACCTCAAAATACTAAAAATGTGGAACTTAAAGGCATTATAAACATGGTCAAAGATTCTATGCTATACTTCACCAAGCAACTAAATGACATAAAGAAGCAATAAGAGTTTGATCTTCAACAAGATGATTTGGCTTGGTAGGCCTATCTTCAAGAGCAAGAGTTAGAGACTCAAAGGAGACAACATGAGGATGATCTTGTGAGGGAGGTGGTTGCAAAAGAAGAGAAGATGAAGCATTTAGAGGTTCAATTATTTCCTTGCATTCCCAGGTTAAGGCAAGCATCATTTGAAGCTATGAATGAACCTATGAAGGAAAAGATTCCCAAGTACAAGTTTTTGAGCTCTAAACAAAGCAAGCCTCATGAATCCTCAATTAAGTGTCTTAAATTTTAAATTCCAAGTTTTAGAGGATTCCAATCACTACAATAGAATATAGCACTTGGAGAAAATCAATCCACTAGTCTTCATGAGCAACCCCCTCAAACATCAATTCATGTGCAAGAAACCGAACAAACCTACTATATTCCCTCATCTTCCAAATACTCTTGTCCTAGTACTATTTCATTGTTCCCAAATGAACCTATTATTTTACAAAAAAATTGGTTTTATGACCAAGAGATGGTAGAGCTTGAGAAAAAAAAAAGAAGAGCCTTTTGTTGTTGATGCACATGTTGTACAAAATGATAAATTAGACTTGCTGCAAGAAAATGATGAACAAGATAAATTGGTACAACAATTTGAAAATCAAGAGAGAAGTGTTGAACATCGTGTCTTAATTGATTAGTTTGATGAGCTTCCATTTTTTGTTGATGATGAGGAAATTGTAACAAGCTCCATGTCAACAAATCAATTGGAACAATGAGATAACACACAAGGAAGAGGTAATGAAAACAAGGGTTTCATATTTTTACTTGATAAGCTTCCTTTTTTCATTAACAAGGATGAAGAAAGCATACTAATATAAACGTGAAAACAGGTTTTGAATATCAAGATAGAAGATATAAATGACCATGAAAATATGTTGATCTATGACAAGGGAAATGCACATAGTTTGTTTCCAAAAAATGGAGAGCTTGATAAAAGCAGGAACCTACTGCTCAAAGGGAAAAAATTGATGTTTTTTCAAACTTCGAAGGCTGCTATAAAGACAATATGAGTATTATCATATAAAAGAGTAAGGAGGAGCTTGAAGAGGATATATTTTAGGATGAGTAAGAAGGACATTTTATTCAAATTTAGATGCCAAAACAACTCTTTTTGAAGAAGCAAATCATGAGAAGAAAGAGTATACTAAATAAACTTATGTTCTTCCACCAAGCCAATCACAAGAGATGAAATTTTTCTATTAGTAGGATGAAGAGAAAGTAAAGCTTAAGCAAGATGCCAGTGCTGGTTGTTTTATCTTTGTCCCTACAAGAGGGTGTCTGATTAGAGACTTAGCATATTTGGAGGCCAGCAAGAAGGAACCACCATGTACCACACTTGATTTGAGGAAAAATGCATAGCATTAATAAGAAACATTGGTAGTTCATGGAGAAGAAATAATATTAGCATAAGCATAGATAATCAAAACAATGAAAGTCAATGTTGTGAGTAGTGTGAGTAGTGGACAAGTAAAAACAATGAATGAAGAGAAGGAACAATAGAAGGTGTAGGTGTTATGACTAGCAAGAACTATATAGTCATAAACATAAGATAATCCACGAAGCAATAGCCTACAAAGTACATAATGGTGGTGTGAGCTTCCTGTAGGGTAGTCAAGAATCCATGTGATAGTATTTTTATGTATTAATGTACTAGAATATAATCATTCCTAGTCATAATAAAGTGCAAAAGACAACCATTATGAGGGCTACTATTATATGACAATTCATGAAAAATGATCAAGAAGTGAAGGTGTTCAGAAGGCATTATGCTAAGGGTTGACTTGAACCAATGAGTTAAAGATTGAGAGGACAACATACATCATGATCCATGACTATAATGAGTATGAAATTGAAGTTGCAATACCCTAGACAATTTTGACAACTTACTAGCTAACCATAATAAAGTGAGGATAGTCAAGAATGTAGAAATAATGGTATTTTGATCTCACATTAAAAAGATATCTTTTAACATTGAAATGACTATTACAAGGCGATTTCCTATCTACTTATGAGATTAAATGCTACCTATTGAACAATTCAAGGAGAAGTAATCAAATATGGCTTATGAATGATAATTTGAAAAGGATTTTGAGATAGGTTGTCATGAATCAAGACCCGTTGGATAACAATATGAAAGGACAAAGCATAAAACTACAGTGACGATCATCACATTGACCATTGTCATGGAAAACATAAGGTAGTTTTGAGAGGTATGTAACATGGTGCATGCTAGAGAGGTCATGTTAATGGAAGATCAAAGATAACATGTAATATTTCTCAATAATAGGAGGTATTCTATGCCACATAAGGAGAAGAGAAATTGCCAAAGGTAGTTAAGAGGAAGGGGTAAACATGTCCCTACCTTTATGCATAAGGCAGTTGATATGCATCAGTGTCGGTTCGGATATTTTTCAAGGAATGGGAAACTATAAATATTTTTACATGTAACCATTTTGAAATCTTGAAAGAAAACAAGAACAACTCATCAACCAATTTTCTTACCTTGCATGCCATTTGGAACTTGTTAAGGAGAGTTTTTTTCGGCACCAAGTGAAGGTTAGCTACTTGGTCAACTAAGTGAAGATCATTAATTAGCTTTTAAGGCTTTCCTTTTCTTTCTTACATTGGCTACAATGTAATTAGTCCACCTAGCTGGTAGAAAGGAATTAGTTCTTACAAAGTTATGTCAAAAATTATAACTTCTAAAAGTTCTTTCAAGCAAAAATATCATGTTGCAACTTAAAAAATGGGGGTTCTCATTATTTTCTAAGTTGTGCATTGTAACTCTATCAGTTCTTTTAGGTAGGGAACAACATTGTAACTCATACACATATGAAATATACTTGTATGCAAATATATAAAAATATCTTTTGGTCAATAAACAAGCTTATTAGCTTTCTTAGATTCTTCACATTGTACATAAAGTTTTTGAGACTGATAGATTTAATATTGTGATCTTGGATGTGCCCTTTATTTAAAGTCTCATTTTTTATTTATCTTTATGGAGGAATACATATGAGTGCAAGTCACAATTTATGTTATCAAGATATTCAAATCTTTTAGTTGTGAATAATTTTTTATTTTCCTTCTAAAATCTTTATAAACTCCAATTTTATCATGAAATACTGATGCACAAATACATTAAAGTTGAGTTGTGCTTAGTCTAGTTTGTTCATTGATCATATTGTATATGTCAAGCAACACTACATGTCATAGAGATTTGGTCTATCACCCATTAGAATTTAGCATTCTTCTAAGTCTTTTCTCTCCCTTGTCATAGAGATTTGGTGTATGACCCATTAGACTTTAGCATTCTTCTAAGTCTTTTATCTCCCTTTTCTTGGTGAAGGTGGTATTTAACGTTAGGTATAAAAAGAAGAACCAACTCTATAACTAGAGGTTTTCTCTCAACCATTAGATCCCACGCTCTGTGAGGCCATCCCAATGTTTCACTGAATGGTTGAACTAGGTTCAACAAGAGTGCACATTTTAGTGATAACAGGAATTAATTAGGTACATAATCTTATTCGCTCTAAAAGTCCCCTTAGTGCAATTTGGGGAGGTAGAAAACCAATGTAAATGATATAAGATGGGTCTCAACAACGAGGCTATTTCAATTAACAATGTACAAAAGATATTTAATAAACAGAGTAAAGGAGAAAACCACTTGGAAAAAAATCCCTTTGTAAAAGAGAGAATGTAGAAACAAATCGCATACAAGAGATAAAATGAGTGATGTATGGAGGACTAATCAATACCCCCAAGATTTGCATACATCACAAAGATACTTACAAAATCCCCTCCATATTAGATAAAGAGACTACATATTTTCCCATTGGGGAGGAAAATATCCACTAGACAATGCTCAAGAAACTCCATCTACATGAATAAGAGAGAGAAAAGAAGCTTTAGAAAATGAATCTCTAAAAATTGATCAATTGCCTTCTGAGTACGTCCCAACAAAATCAGTCAAAGAAGAATATAAAGTATGTGGAAACTCAAGAATCCAAAGAAGATGTGTAACCAAAGAGGAGTGAGACCCCCTAATACATGTCCTCCAAATATACTAAAGAACAATGACAAAAAAATATGATATACCTATAATGAAGCCATTCCACACAGATAAATCTAGAACACAAAAAGTATCTTACTCAACCGAAGTCCCAGAAACTAAGTCAATATTATAGTTTGAAAAAGCAAGAGATCATGCAACCTCTTTAATGGTTTGATTAATAGTGATGTTCAAATGAACAATATGGCCCATTATAGAACTAACCACATTGGATGTCAAAGAATCCCCCTTAGAACATTCATCATCAGAAATGAAATAAAAAGGGTGTATATTTGATTATCGTGATTAGCTATATCCACTACAACAAGTTGTCTACTATGAAAATTTAAAAAAAACAATAAATATGAATTGGAATCAATGGACATATCACTCTAAGCTATTTGATATAATGAAATAAGATTATGAAAAATATCAGGAATGAAAATTATATCATTGAAAAATCCATTACCCTATCCCCATTGACATAAACATCGACATAGTTATTATTAGCCGCCAAGATCTTAGTTGCCCATGAAGACCTAAGTAATGAGATCTCATTTAATTATCTTTTCATATGATAAGAAGTACCAAGTTCAAGTATTCATCTTACAAGGCTTATCAATATGAGTCACAACAAGAGCTTTACCATTCATATTATTATCTCCATTAGCAATACTTGTTGATATTGAATGTGTGAAATATAAAGGATGTGAAGAAAAAGAGGGTGGACTAGAAGACTAAGAAGGCTATGAAATGTTATTCTCCTTACATATTTGCTTCATATCTTATAACTATTTCTAATGTCAATTATGTTCACCATGCCCAAGTTTATTATAATATCCATACTTGGGTTTTTCCTCCTTAAGTTTGTCCTCTTTAGAAGAGGTGGGAGTATCACTAGATTTTATATTAGGTTTAGAATTATTATTTCATTTACACTTAGGTGATTGTGCAATTAATGATTAATTCTTCGCAAGTGCATCAATTTGAATGATCTCGGTTTGTTCTCTAGCCAATGTATCAAAAAAGGCACATCAAAGGATTCATCTAATACATCCATGGTAGAATAAAAGGAAGTAGAGAAGTATTGAAATGAACCTTCCAATTTAGACAAAATCAACAATATACATTCCTTATTAGCTTTGTCCTTTCCACAACCAACCATTTAAGATCTTAAAGATTTTAATTTACCAGATAGCCTTCAATGGTAGGAAAAATGTTAGCGGAAAGTGATGTTGATTTCACCTCAATTTGGAAGAAAAAGCTATAAAAAAAATGCATAAAAATCAAACCCATGGGCTCATCACATTTGCTTCTATGAAAAATTTCTCATGTTCCCTAGAAAAATCAAGTTGATGAGCCAACAATGAAGAAAACTGAGAGGGGGGGGGGGGGGGGGGGGGCGGCAAGGGTTAATCAATTTTCACTGAATCTAAAATCTTAATCACAAATTCAGATTTGATAAATTGGAGCAATAACAGAGATACCAAAATTGAAAGCACAACACACAACACCAATATTTTGACGTGGAAAAATTGGTTAAGGGAAAAACCACGGTGGGAACCTACCCACGATAAGATGATACTCTACAATAGCATGTGAAAATATTACAATGGGCAATGCACATGAATTTAGGCACACTTCCTAGAGCTCATTGCTCAAATACAAGGACCCAAAAGGCTACAACCCTCAGGGAAGTCTCATTGACTTATAACAAGATTCATACTACAATTCGGAAGAAATGAACTTAAAGAATAGCATCTCCAAATGCTTGATTACAACTTCGGTTAAGCACAAATGTCTGCTCTGCAACACTAATCTCTTCTCAATCACAATGTCGAAGGATGAATCACTTGTTCGCACATACACCACTCTCTGATAATTCAAACACAACCTCAATACCTAAACTACATGAATACATCACCTATATATATTGTATATGGTGAAAATGGATAACAATAATAACGATATTGAAAGGCTAAATGAATTCAACCACAAAACCCTAGCCTAACAACAACAAAGATCCACCATAACATATGAAGATTACCTAAGACAATGCAAATCAAATGAAATCACAAAGATTATACCACCACATGTCCAATAGGGTTTGGATCTCCATTCTTCCTATCTCCATTGATCTTGCTTGATATATTTGCTCTCAGATTTTATGTGCACAAGAGTTCAACAAAGAACAGAATGTGGTTGCAAGTAGGATTGCCTATGTTCAAAAGCGTAGTGTAGTCAAGTAGTCAACGGGGGGGTTTGATAATGAAGGAAGCATCTCCTTATATAGAAGACACTATATGAAATGGAGGGATAAGATTGAGAGGTGTAAAAGGAGGTCGGCTATGATTAGAGGGTAGGTAAAAGAAATAATAAAATAATGAAAGGGGTAGGTAGTGTATGAATTAAGAGATGAATGACATGTGTCATGGGTAGAAAAGGTTAATGAATTAATTAAATAAATAAAGATTTATTTAATTAATAGAAGGAGTGAGATCAATTAAATAAATAAGATATTTATTTAATTTAGGAAAAGGATAATTTAAATAAATAAATGTATTTATTTAAATGAGAAATAAAGCTAGAAGAGGATAAATGAATTAATTAAATAAATAAAGATTTATTTAATTAATAGAAGAATTAAGCTTAGATAATTAGACTGGACAATTTTAGGTGTCTACATATACAACTCATCAACCTTGACAATTGTTAGGAACCGAAAGGACAACTTAGAGGGGGGGGTGAATCAGTTGTCAATGAATTTCAGCCTAATTAAAACTTAATCCAACTTCATACCGATAAACCAAACTTAATGTCGGTTAACATATTAGCAGTTAATATCAATACCGGTGAAACTTAATGCATGAAACAGAAAGAGAAACAACATCCACAACACATAACACAAATATTTTGACGTGGAAACCCTGTAAGGGGAAAAACCACGGTGGGAAACCTTACCCACAATCAGATGATACTACTGCAAATAGTATGTGTATACAAATGGGGTCTGCACATGCAGAAAGGCCAACCACCTAGAGCACACTGCTCAAATGGGAGTCGCAATGACTACAGTAGGATGGTTAAATCCTAGAATAATGTACTACTCAAAATAGCATCTCCAATGCTAGATTCAGTACTGGTTAAGCTCTGGTAAACACCTTCAAACCTTCCTTTAACCTTCAAATCATGTCTGCTTGATTCTCTCTATGATCTGCTCATATGATCTTTAATATTCACACAGACCATGACCATACCACAATTCCACACTTCCACACTTCATCTCACAAATGAGATCTTACATTTATACAAAACCTAAGACCAAATGTGTAGGTCGAATCACTAAGAATATTACAATTAAATCAATTACGCATAAGTCTTGATGTGATACAACATGTCGTCTCAATACATTAACAACAATATCCAATCAATAAATCATCTCCATAACGTGTCGTGCTGATCTGGAATAGATAACGCATACCGGTCTATAACCTAGATCAATATGCCGGTAATAACAAATATGTCAACCCAATTAGACCAATAACCAAAACACCAAAACCAAGTATCCAAACCATGTCTTTGACATAATCAAGTGATCTTCAGATGATAACAAATCATCATCAGTGCTGGTGAACCATATAACCTGTCGGTGAGCATATAGCGGTGACTGTGCACAAGTCACTGACCTTGCTGGTGAACACATTGTGTCGCTTCAACAGTAAACCAATATAACCATAGTGCCAAATCAACAATGTAGATCTCCAGAAGGATAAGTGTTGACATCAATGAAAAAACCAATGCAACACATCCATAATACCAACAACAACAAGGTCGGCTAAACCCTCAAGTCATAATTACAAAATTACATCACATGATACAAAGATCGGCCACTGGACCAATATAATGTTTTACATGACATAACGTAGACCTAATTCAAATTTCCAAATGCTCAACTCCATCGAAAATCATGCCAAGATCAACCGCAACACGCTACACCACCAGAAATACCGCATAACATGAAAATCATCACCGGTTCATGAAAACCACCAATAAAACACACAACGATCAATGAAAATCAAAAAAACAAATAGGACACAATTAGGAAACACCAGCAAGCACGTTAGAATCATCAATAACAGCTACACCAACACCACTTATCAAATATTCATCGATCAACATTTGATCAAACTTAAGAAGACAACCAATCATCAATTGTCATGAAGAAAGATAACTTGTGAAGCACCAAATCATGAACCATTTGAAATAAATATAGACAAGACCATCCCAAACAATATCCCAAAAATCAGCTCAGGATCTGATCCCACCGGAATATACCAGAGGAAATATTGAACTCTGCAAAACACCAACACAACAAAACAAAGCTGCAAAACCGAATCATAAGATCTTCCTAATCTGCAAACACCAGAGCAAATCACAGGAATATGTTGACATCGATGACAACAACATATCCTAGTAGCAACAATGTCCAACACACTCAAGGTAGACCACACACCTTACTAATTGTTGTGTAATGTGATTGTTGTCCATGGAGTTGTACGTTGTAGATGCATGGACAATGTAGATGTGTGTATAGGTGGTGAAATATTCACTCAAAATATGTCACCCAAAGGAATATGCCTAGAATATGCTACCGACTTGACCTGTGACCTATTGATGCAAGTAGTCTATATGATTGTTCATACTGCACAAACAAAAAAATAGGGATGAGGGGTAGAAAAACCTCATCAGGCTTGGGGAAAAAGTATCCAAATTTAATAGTTTGATTATTGGACTTAATTCTTTTGGGCCTATTGGATGCAATGGAGTTTTGGCCCAAAATGCTTTGAAAATTCAACTACCTTTTGGATCTAGTGACCACCTTGGTGGTCATATGCTCCTATTTGGCCATCGTGAGTTTTTCAAATCTTAATGTTATGTAAATATGAAATAAGGTCATGAATAACCATATTTTATGTAATTAAGGTCCTTGTGACCATTAGGTGGTGTTTTGAGTCTTTAAGAGGTTGTGTTGACAAATATTGTCAAAATTGTCATTATGTTGAAAATATGTATCAATGGGTCAAATGAGGGGTTCAATGATGTGTGAAGTTTTTCTAGGCCTCATTGAATCTATATTAAATGGTTTAAATTCATAAAAAGGTTTTGGTTTAGGTTCATGACAAGTTTTGGGAAAAGTTGTCATTATTGGCAAGAATTTGTCAATACAATTTTATGGTGCAACATTAGTAGTTAAATGCATTTTGTTAGGAAAGTTGAGAAAAATAGTTGTATCCTTTGGGAGAGGGTTGAGTGTCCTTTAAATAATCCCATTCTCATGAAATGTAGGGGTTGGATGCAAGTTGATGTATGAAGAAAGAAGATCAATAAGAAATAACATCGTGTTTCCTGCATTTTTTTGAGTTTATCGGACATGTAACAGTCTGTTCATTAGCATTTTTCAGTGTAAAAACTTATTCATTTGCCTTTGAAATATATATGATATTATGAGGGAATGAACCTTATGTGATTTGGTTTTTGTATCACTTAATTTCATTCAGTTTTAACAAAGATATATCATTTTTTGTAAAAGTTGTCAATTACCTAACCCGAGACTGTAAAATCATGGTTTTTATTTTATTTACATGTTAAATAATCACACCAATGGGTGCAAAAACCTTTGTATATGTATTCCTTTGTGTTTCATTCTCTACAGGGATCCGTGATATGGAAAACACGTGGAAAGGTGAGTGGAAACCTCTGATATCTTGAGTCTCAGACTGATAAGAAAACCAAGTAATGGTGTGGCAAGGGTGTGAGTGCAAGGTAGATCCTTATAATATTGGTGGAGGCCTATAAGGGTGTGTGGAGGTGTCCCAAACATGTACCAAGTGGTTAGTAACCAAAAGAACCAATCAAACTATAATGGTTTATGATTGTCTCAGAGAATGAGCATCGACTGTCATAGGTTGATAGTGAATTGAATCACTGCATTTGCAAGGTTAGTGGTGAGTTGTTATTGATTTTAAATACATAGGATGGAGTAGAGGGATCCTCCTACATCCTTACTATTTTTTGAAGTGTTATGATTTGGGAATGGTCCATGTAACTATGATTATCCATGTTGAAGTCTATGACTGCCATAATGAACAGGTTTTACCACAGTAGGTTTTCTTGAACTTTAGGGTGGAAGAGAGGGTCAAGGATAGTTTTTCTATGAGGATTCATTTCAAGGCATCTTGATGTCCCTTGGGTTGGTGAAGATCCTTTTGGCTATGCGTGTTGTGCCTATGGACAATTTGGAGACCTATTAAGCGTTGATTTTGTGTGAGTGGGGTTTTGAGAGTTTGGTGTGACCTAGTAGTTGGAGAGACTCAAATTGGATTTGGGAAAGTGAAATGGGTCTGGTCTATTGTATTTCAATTATTGGAGAAGGTTTGGAGGCATGAGTCTATTCTTGGGGTGTTGTAGCCTTGTGAGCACCTAATAGCCTTGTGAGGGATCTTGTGAGTTAGTGAAGGGTTATCACCCATTTGAATAGGTGAGTTGGGAGAAAGAGCTCCCCTAGGTTGTTGTGTTTGTTGGATGCTCTACATGACCTCTCAACTTCAAACACTTGTAGATTTGGTCTCACAAGCTCAATTTAGGTCAAACAAAAGAAATAATAGGCTTTCTTCAACCTTGAAAAACTTAATGGTGAGCTCATATTTGCTCTAATATGAACCTACAATGAATATGATCCACAAAGATGAAACCCCTAAATATATTTTTCTTTCAAGGTTTTTTTTATTCTTCAAGTCATCATATGACATAAGAGGAGAGCATACTCAACTTTATTAAAATCCATCAAGATATCTGATTTTGGAATAGCTCCACCCCTTAATTTAGAAGCGTTTTGCAAGGCCGAAGCTTTGATATCATGTAGGAGTTGAAGAATAGCTCAAGGATCTAGGATCAATCTAAAAAAAAAGAGATGAAAAATACTCCACAAGAAAGTATACAAGAAATTCGCTTGCTTGATATTAAGATCTATGAGATATTACAAAGTTTAGAACGTGCTTCTAAATGCAAGGTGAGTGATAGGACTAAACGAGATGTTGATATGTGCCTTAATCCTGTAACATGAGATAACCTACTCAAATAAATATTAAATGACCTAAGACGTGAGACAACTAAATTAAACAAATATTTAATTAATAAAGTCTTACCACTACTCACTAAACCCCATTTGTAACCTAAAATCACTTAACCATCCCTTTTCCAATGCCGACCAAGTTCCTCATCTCTTTTTCAATAATTAAATAAACATACCTATTTATTTAATTTCTTTTTCCATTCACTTTTCATTGTGAGTTAAAATTAATTAATTCATTAATCCTCATTTTCTCATTCATGATCCTAGTCAAACCCCTCAAATGATGCACAATCCCTAAATGTGTACAAAGTTCAGATAACCTTTACACGCAAGGCATTACCCCTTTGTACATATGAAAAAAGGACTTGCACATCCCTCTAAGGTACTAAAAAGTACCCCTTTAATTCTCACCATCCAATTTATCTAAGGGGAATATCCCCAATTGCTTTTTCCTTAATCCATCTACCTTGCATCTCCACCAATCACGTGAGGACAATTGTCCTTCTCTCATCCTCTCAAGAGTCTCAACTAATTTGAGCCCTTGATATTTACTTTTGATCCTAGCCATCCAATTTTATAGCTAAAAATGTATAAATCTGATACCATATTAAGTCATTTGAACATCCTCATATGCATTATTATGCTATTAGCGAAGGCACTTGCATACAACCAAGTCAACCATCTTTGAGTGCAACCACAAGAGACTTGGTGTGACAATGTGTCACTAAGATTTTTTATGTTTTTGTAAAATTTTGCTAAGTCTTATGCTTTATCTTGAATGTTGTGTTTGATTATAAGTAAATGGATTAATTTATAATTTAATTCATTTGTACACTCCAATTTTAAAGGTACAATGTAATTTAACTATAATCTTTTAGAATTTTTACAAGCCACGTGTTAGAATTATACAAAGTTAATTATTACATAAATAGCTTGAAGATTGCAACTAAAGGTAAAAGTGTTCAACCATTGAAAATGTAAATAATTAGTTATTTCAATTTCTTAAATTTAACCATTGATATATACTAAATAAAAAAAACTATGACATGCAATTAAAAAATTGACTTCATATTTATAAATATAGTAGTCGAAACAAGCTATATGTTAGAGTTACACATAATTATTTACTCCATGAATAACTTGAAGATTGCAATCAATTAAAAATAAAAGTATTCAACCAACAAAAATATAAATAATTAGTTATTTCAGTTTTTTAAAA